>NW_027288574.1:187500-190098 GCF_037038585.1 Patagioenas fasciata | reverse complement strand
CGATTGCCTTGTACCCTAACCCTAACCCTAACCCTAACCCTAACCCTAACCCTAACCCTAACCCTAACCCTAACCCTAACCCTAACCCTAACCCTAACCCTAACCCTAACCCTAACCCTAACCCTAACCCTAACCCTAACCCTAACCCTAACCCTAACCCTAACCCTAACCCTAACCCTAACCCTAACCCTAACCCTAACCCTAACCCTAACCCTAACCCTAACCCTAACCCTAACCCTAACCCTAACCCTAACCCTAACCCTAACCCTAACCCTAACCCTAACCCTAACCCTAACCCTAACCCTAACCCTAACCCTAACCCTAACCCTAACCCTAACCCTAACCCTAACCCTAACCCTAACCCTAACCCTAACCCTAACCCTAACCCTAACCCTAACCCTAACCCTAACCCTAACCCTAACCCTAACCCTAACCCTAACCCTAACCCTAACCCTAACCCTAACCCTAACCCTAACCCTAACCCTAACCCTAACCCTAACCCTAACCCTAACCCTAACCCTAACCCTAACCCTAACCCTAACCCTAACCCTAACCCTAACCCTAACCCTAACCCTAACCCTAACCCTAACCCTAACCCTAACCCTAACCCTAACCCTAACCCTAACCCTAACCCTAACCCTAACCCTAACCCTAACCCTAACCCTAACCCTAACCCTAACCCTAACCCTAACCCTAACCCTAACCCTAACCCTAACCCTAACCCTAACCCTAACCCTAACCCTAACCCTAACCCTAACCCTAACCCTAACCCTAACCCTAACCCTAACCCTAACCCTAACCCTAACCCTAACCCTAACCCTAACCCTAACCCTAACCCTAACCCTAACCCTAACCCTAACCCTAACCCTAACCTAACCCTAACCCTAACCCTAACCCTAACCCTAACCCTAACCCTAACCCTAACCCTAACCCTAACCCTAACCCTAACCCTAACCCTAACCCTAACCCTAACCCTAACCCTAACCCTAACCCTAACCCTAACCCTAACCCTAACCCTAACCCTAACCCTAACCCTAACCCTAACCCTAACCCTAACCCTAACCCTAACCCTAACCCTAACCCTAACCCTAACCCTAACCCTAACCCTAACCCTAACCCTAACCCTAACCCTAACCCTAACCCTAACCCTAACCCTAACCCTAACCCTAACCCTAACCCTAACCCTAACCCTAACCCTAACCCTAACCCTAACCCTAACCCTAACCCTAACCCTAACCCTAACCCTAACCCTAACCCTAACCCTAACCCTAACCCTAACCCTAACCCTAACCCTAACCCTAACCCTAACCCTAACCCTAACCCTAACCCTAACCCTAACCCTAACCCTAACCCTAACCCTAACCCTAACCCTAACCCTAACCCTAACCCTAACCCTAACCCTAACCCTAACCCTAACCCTAACCCTAACCCTAACCCTAACCCTAACCCTAACCCTAACCCTAACCCTAACCCTAACCCTAACCCTAACCCTAACCCTAACCCTAACCCTAACCCTAACCCTAACCCTAACCCTAACCCTAACCCTAACCCTAACCCTAACCCTAACCCTAACCCTAACCCTAACCCTAACCCTAACCCTAACCCTAACCCTAACCCTAACCCTAACCCTAACCCTAACCCTAACCCTAACCCTAACCCTAACCCTAACCCTAACCCTAACCCTAACCCTAACCCTAACCCTAACCCTAACCCTAACCCTAACCCTAACCCTAACCCTAACCCTAACCCTAACCCTAACCCTAACCCTAACCCTAACCCTAACCCTAACCCTAACCCTAACCCTAACCCTAACCCTAACCCTAACCCTAACCCTAACCCTAACCCTAACCCTAACCCTAACCCTAACCCTAACCCTAACCCTAACCCTAACCCTAACCCTAACCCTAACCCTAACCCTAACCCTAACCCTAACCCTAACCCTAACCCTAACCCTAACCCTAACCCTAACCCTAACCCTAACCCTAACCCTAACCCTAACCCTAACCCTAACCCTAACCCTAACCCTAACCCTAACCCTAACCCTAACCCTAACCCTAACCCTAACCCTAACCCTAACCCTAACCCTAACCCTAACCCTAACCCTAACCCTAACCCTAACCCTAACCCTAACCCTAACCCTAACCCTAACCCTAACCCTAACCCTAACCCTAACCCTAACCCTAACCCTAACCCTAACCCTAACCCTAACCCTAACCCTAACCCTAACCCTAACCCTAACCCTAACCCTAACCCTAACCCTAACCCTAACCCTAACCCTAACCCTAACCCTAACCCTAACCCTAACCCTAACCCTAACCCTAACCCTAACCCTAACCCTAACCCTAACCCTAACCCTAACCCTAACCCTAACCCTAACCCTAACCCTAACCCTAACCCTAACCCTAACCCTAACCCTAACCCTAACCCTAACCCTAACCCTAACCCTAACCCTAACCCTAACCCTAACCCTAACCCTAACCCTAACCCTAACCCTAACCCTAACCCTAACCCTAACCCTAACCCTAACCCTAACCCTAACCCTAACCCTAACCCTAACCCTAACCCTAACCCTAACCCTAACCCTAACCCTAACCCTAA